>NW_022146076.1:589010-600662 GCF_002938485.1 Sitophilus oryzae
CTTTTTCATGTATTGCTGAAAATGTAAAATTTATTTTAAATATAATGACATTTATTGACTGTTTCCATTGTAAATATTTTGGGAACGATTAATTTAGCTGACCAGCGCCTGTTGTATGGTAGGCTATTAAGATCGGCAATTTAATTTCACTAAATGAGTTATTTGGGTCATAAATGTCCCAAATACAAAAATATTTTCATGGTGTCTGTCTGTCTGTTTGTCTGTCTGTCTATCTGTAACACGATAACTCAAAACCGCTAAACCGATTTTTAATCCAAATTTTGCAGAAAATACTGTGTTCCCGAGAATCTGGCTATGAGCTTTTGGTGGGGGTGGGGAATTGGTAAGGGTGTATGGGAAGGGGTTAAAATTTTAAAAAATCGTAACTCCAAAATTACAGTAGCCAGTAAACGTTTTCCACTTAAGATTAGGAATAATATTTGCAAACAAAATTTTGTAACATCAAAACCAGTCGCAGTTTTGGAGATAAAAATTGAAAGTTCTTTACTTTGAAACTAAAAGAACTGCCCACCAACTTTTATTAACATATTTATATATAGCCATACGCTCCAGGCGCTACTTTTTTATTGCTGTATATTTATTTTTCATTAAAAAAAAAGTTTTTTTGGTAAAAGACTGAGTTTTATTCATATAAACACAAAATGTTCATAATGTTTTAAAATTATGAAAATAATAAATGATTCCTATTATAAGTTGATTGTGTATGTATATTCCAGTTTTTGCGAACGCCATAAATGTCAACCATGTATTTATCCATAACTTCTACAATTTCTTCCAATAGCATATCTGATCAATTTTTAAATAATTCAGTAGGCATGACTCAAGGCCCTTTCATTTTTTTCCTATACCAAAATCATTTTCATGCAATCAATTAACTATTACGGAAACAATGGCTTTTCTCTTGCTTGATATTCAGCCCGACCAATGAAAAAGTCAAAAAATAGAGATAATCGCGTCCATCGATATCGAAACGACCGCAACAAATCACCTTAATCCAGTTTGTTGGCCGCAACCAAACATAAATCCATATTATATCGATCCGCTCTAATTAGATAAAATTTGCTTGGCCAGAGTTCGGCCAGTGACACAAAAGACGTAAAGATGCAACGAACCCTTCCCGCGCCCGCCATTTTCTTCCTCTTCTTCTTTGGCCCGTCTTCGAATTTCTTTTATACGGACTTAACCACTATTTATTGTACCGGTGGCGTCATAAAACTTTCGAAAGAGCTGGGCGCAGGGGTCGGGGACGGGCGGGGGGGCATAGCATGAGAAACAGGTCTGCCGCAAGTGGTCGGAAAAAAGGTGTCGAAATTTAAAATAAAAATTTTCTGTTTATGGTTAGCTGTCAAGTTTTTTTTTTTTTCGCCTATTGGTCCTGTTTTTTCGCCCTGTCGATGGAGATAGGACCACTCTGGGAACACAATTCAATTAAAATAAAATGTTTTTTTTTATGTATTTATTATTGAAAGATCAGGAAATATTGACATACCAGACAAATTAAACATATGTTTTCTCAGAACTCGTTGTGATTTGAAGTTCTGGATTAATAATTGTAGAGGGTAAGTGTTTTAGGCTTGCTTGGTTTCGTTTGTTTATTATTTAGTCTTATAGATGAAGAGAGAAATATTGAACTATTGAAATCAATAGAATAATATAAATGCTTAACTTAGGTGTATTTATTATCAAAACATAATATCACTTTAAAATTGATGTTATGTTTTTAAATCAAAATATTTAGTTAGTTTATAGTAGAATATCAATGACCCTAAATAAATTTATTTCTGTGTCATTGGTAAATATATAGCAATAGCAAACATTAGACCAGTGTTTACAGATCAAATTCGATTATCAAAATATAATTTACGCACAGAAAGCCTTGTCTAGTAACTAAGAGTTCAATGCTTTATGAAAATGAAGAAAATAATGTTATGGATTTGATTTCAAATGGCAGTCAGTGATTGTGCATTTTTTTCGGGTTGTATAATATTGAACTTTTTAACTAACTTTTGAGCGTGGGGGTAGGTAGATAAAGATCTTAAAGATCTTGCTCCGCGTTCCTGAGTGGGTAACTGTGAGGTGGCCTTTCTTGAGAAGCTGATACATACTTACCTATTAGGCAAACAGATTCAAAAATATAAATAAGAAAGGAAGAGTTACTATTTTTAATTTTTTAAAAAAGTTCCTGGCAATGAGTTCTGCTGTTTAGTCCCAGTGAATATCTAACAGCTCTCTTCTGGAGTTTGAAAATTTGGTCAAATTGAGTCGCACAACATGTACCCCAGAATGGAAGGGCATACCTGAGGTGCGCCTCAAAAGTGCATAATAAACAGTTCTTGCCACTGACAAGTTAAGCTCCTTAGAAACAGATCTTAATGCAAAAACAGGCAGAGCTCAAATTTTTCGACAAAGCTTCGATATGCATGTTCCATTTCAGAGAATTGTCTACAACAAGCCTTAAGAATTTTATGTAGATTTTACAGACGTCAATGGAAGTTTTGGCACAAAAAGCTGGCAGACAGTTTTTATACGACAAAGCTTTTAGTTTTAGAAATGTTAAGACTCAGGAGGTTCGAATCGCACCAAGATGATTTAATGGTGATTAAGTCATTTGATATAATCCTATGAAGTGCCGTGACGTCTTTGTTGCTCCAAGTGAAGCTAGTCGTCCGCAAAAAGAAGGTTATTTAAATAAGTCACTTCAATATAAAGTTCAAATGATTTGCTTAAGTCGTTGACTTAAGTCATTTTTCAAGTCAAGTCATTTTTGTATAAAGAATCAATATAACGCTATTTAAGTTCTTTACTTGCTTTTTTGCTTTAAATCATGATAATCTGTCACATTGTCTTTCAGTTTTAACCATAAATGTAAACAAGAATATCAGGAAGCAAATATATATGGACATAATCGATAGCAATGAAACGTGCAAAATAAATAAACAAAAGAAAAAAGTAACAATGTTTAAAAGTTAATCGATAATTTATGAGACAATTTACAATGTATGACGTGCGGACTACGCAGTTTATTACTTAAAAACAATACATTATTCTGAAAATTATAGCCACCAAAAAAACGCGCCTACCTGACTTTGAATAAGTTTAAAATTACACTTATATAAATAAAAAAATAACAAAACATAATTTTCCAATTTCCACATTCAGCTATTAAATATATAAATATACGATAATAACACGTTTCTCAGCAGCCCAGCGCGTCGTACAAAAAATTGAGTACATGTGAGTTAGTTAATGGGTACATTAATTTATCATACGCTTATTTGTTGCTTATAATTGGTTAAAAATGCCTCTTGAATGGGAATAAATTGAATTAGAAGGCAGTGGCGTAACTAAAATTGACATTTTCATTTTATTTAGAGGAAAAAAGAAAGAAGTATAATAATTGAAAGTACCTAAATCGTATCCTGTTGTAAAACTACATTCACCGGCACGAAAACAGGGGCACCTTAAAATTTTAATATAATTTCCGGGTGTTGCGTCGTCGAGCGGGACATTACACTACCGAAGGGAGAATTACACTACCGAAGAAAAGTATTGATGATTAAATGGTATTATCAAGGAAATAGTTATCAAAAGGTGTCGGACATGTTTGTTGATCTGTATCCGAATAGACCCATACCTCTACAATCGCAAGGAATATCCAGAGATTTGAGAACAAAGGTACCCTAATAAAAAACTGCAGATGTGAAGCAAGGCACGAACAAAGAGAAGATGCAAGAAACGATACCGACTTGGAAGTTTTATTGTGCGTTGCGTGGAAGAGAACGATGGAAAGATCAGCAAAAGGAAATTTGAGGATGAAATAGAAATATATCACACTACAGCGTTTCAAAATTCGAAACAAGCATAAATATTTATTCTTCTTAAATATGAAAAGCACCAAGAGCTAATAGGAGATGGGGACGAAATACGGCGGCATGCTGGCGTTTTGTTTTGATATCGAAAGAGCAAACACGGATCGAGAATTTTTAAAAAACATGTTTCACTGACGAATGCATGTTTACCTTAAATAATGAACCAAATGTTTTTTTTTTTTTTTTGTTGATATTTTTGTTAAAGTTTGGAACACCCTGTGGAGTATGTTAACAAAGCAAAAAATGTAACAATTTTTTTTTATTTAAAAATTGTGTATCTTTTTTCGATAGTTGTTTTTTGACCATCCAATAACTGTGGGCTGTTTTGGAGATATTCAAGTTTTTGAAGACGACACGCCAACACTTTTGTATTTTACATTAAACCATGCCTTTGCTCTTTTGGTCTAAGTCAGATTTATAAAATAGTGTTTATGATTTATGTAATGTCATGGTCTTGAAAAATCATATTATTATTATCTGTTGCAGTTACTCTAGCAAAGCAAATATGGTTTTCAGTCTAAAAGTTGATCTCTACCATGATCAAATAAAGCAAAATAACAGTCGATACTTCAGTACTTAAAACTATCTCTACTATAGTAAACGCACAACAATAATAATATGACTTTTCAATGACAGTGAGATTACAACAACACCAAACACTATTTGAGTGTGTTGATGAAGGACCCAAAATCAATGCAAAAAATCATCTAAAAATAGAATAACATAACATAAATAAAAAAAAAAATATTCCAATAAAAATAAAGATATTGAGATGAATCAAAACAAACTATCGAGAAAGATGTAATTTAGATGATAAAAATTGTTTTAAATCTCTGCATTGCTCATTCCACAGGGTGATTCAAACTTCACACCAAAATATCAATATTTTATTTTGACCGTTCTGTTTGAAGTTTCAAATGATACACTTGAATTTTTGATTTGAAATTCAAAATTAAAATGTAAAAAAATATTTTTTTTTATGATATTTATTATTTTTCACAATTGGCTGTGAGTAAGTCTCGAAAAATATATTTTTCAGAACTTAAATTAACAGGAAAAGACTTCAAAAATAAAATTATATAAAATGCATTTTTCTCAGATTTAGAGGTTTCTGCAGTGTATATCTCCTATGAATTGAGGGCTATCTACGAAACCAAGACGGCCTAAAGTCTTAGTCTCAGATTAAGGTCAATAATACATTGTTAGGGGCGATTCTATCCGGGATTTTAGCGGTGTACTAAGGCAGACGGAAATCCGGACGATATAAGTTTGGAAATTGGAGTCAAGAAGACCGATAATACAAGGTATACAAGATTAAGCAGGATTTGGATACCATAAATTTCGGTATTGAACAAAATACTGAACCTTTTTTATGGTATTTATGTAAACAAAATCTGATTGAATAATGTCTAATAATATAACTCTTAATTATTACTGACAAAGATGCGGGTAACTTATATAGCAGGAACCGTCAATTCGAAGTTGGTCAAAGAATGCCTAGAGAAGCTAACCAAACCAAACCAAAACACAAATTAGGCAAAGAAAATAAATTGCTCCTACTCTGAGTACCAGCAAATCAAGGGCTAGAAGGTAATGAAAAAGTAAACGATCTAGCTAGAAAAAGAGCGAACATTTAACTAACTGGACCAGAAACGTTCTGCTTCCCTAGTAGGAACCCACTAAAGCGGAACTCACGAACCTGGAAGACTCCAACCGTAACAAGAAATGGTACGGTATAAGACACTCGGAAAATTTTTCTCATAATTTAGAACCAAAAAAAATCAAAGATTTTCCTTGATTTAAGTAAGAACAATCTTCGGATTGTCACGGGGTTTTTAACAGGACACTGTCTTTTCATGGACACTGCCAACCCAATAAGTACCTCAGTAGTAAAATGGGGAAACATCAGAACACCCCATCACTAAATCGTAATTAAACATCTTATTTCCTGTTCCTCCATTATTCCTCCTCCACTTTAGTTTGCCATTTTGCTAAGTGGTAAACAAAGGTAAATTTTAGCCTTCGATGTGTCTGTTTCTAAATAAGAAGTGTGTTTATCGAAAAATGTCGAGTTAGTTTCATAATTTTTAGTGCGGTTTATTAAGAATGTACGATTTGCCGTTATGTTTTCCTTTCTATTTTTCATCTGCGTGAAAAAAAAATCACCATGCCGTCACTTTGTGGTATTTCGAAGTGCTTAAAGAATGGACCGAAAGATCATTGCTTTCCGAATCCAAAAAATGGTTTTCCCGATTTTATTACTTCGGTGATACATAGCTGAAACAAATTTATAGAAAACAATATACTACCATAGAAGATTTTTAAAGCTTATCGACATTTTACAACTAAAGATTATATTTTTAAAAGCCAATTAAAATATAAAACACATCCGACAGTAAATTTGCCGGGTAGATTTAGATAGTGAGGATTGTTTTTTCAGACGTACTCTCCGATGGAAAAATTATATCAGGTTGAGGCCCTCAGAGTTCCACCTTGAGGCCTCTGTTATTTTTAATATATGCAGCTGATTTACCCCTCTAATATAGTATATGCTGATGACACTAATTATTTCACATTTTTGATTCTTCTGATTTGAATTCAACTTAGCAAAAGGTAAATAAAGCTTTAGACCTAATACGAAAATACGCAAAATTTTATTCACTAGACATTAATTCGGATAAAACTAAAACTTCTTAATTCTATGTAATCGTTATTAAATAAATGTTTTTTAATGTAAATATTGTGTTGTTTTACTATTCTCAACAGAAATTAATTTAAGTGACTATAGTTAGTCCTAGTTTTGTCTTTTAATTTTAAGACAAAACTTTTCAAATAAAGGCGGTTAATGATGTCGGTAATATGGGTTTCTTTAATGTGCATAAAACTGTTCCTTTTCCTACTAGATGCAACTCAAAATAGAACTCTTAATACATACATACATAATGCCATTAATCGTTGACGAGTATTAGACACGCATCAGAAGATGGTCATACGGATACGTGATATTATTTGCCTACCGCACTCCGGACATTCAAAAATCTCATTGCTTTGTTGCCTCTTTACTTTTTGGTTGTCGCTGTTAACTGACTTTACAATTCTTCTCCATTGAGTTCTATTCTGAACTGCTTCTTCCCACACATTCTGCATGTTAATTCCCTTGAAGTTTTCGTGGAAAATGTCCTTGTACCTTTTGAGTTCTCCATCCGGCCTTCTCTTACCGTCTATAAGTTCACCGTAAAGCAGAGATTCTGGTATGCGGTTTTCTTGCATTCTGCATACGTGACCAGCCCATCTTAAGCGGGATTTTGTAACCATGACTGCAATACTCTCGCAGTTAGCTTTTTCAATTACCGATACGTTTGAGACATGATGGAACCACCGGATTCTTAAGAGTTCTCTAAGGTGTCTCTGTTGCAGCTTGTTTAATACGTTCATGTGTCGGCGGTAGGGCACCCAGTTTTCGTTTCCATATAATATGGTGGGGATTATTGTTATTTGGTACACTGCAAGTTCTGTTTTGTACTCAAGTTGATTGTAGAAAACCCTTTCTAATTTCAGAATGCTTTTTGAGGCGCTGCTAATCCTGTGCTGAATTTCAGAGTCGATATTGGCCCTGTCCCGAAATCAAACTGCCGCACAGTGCTTCGAACAATGGCTCTAGAGGACAAAAATTCAAAACTTCTCTTTTATTGTAGGCAATTTATTCAAACTAGGTTTATTTGACACAAATCATGAGTACTCTCATTGTACTAAATGATGATGTTCTTAGTCCCAGGTTTATGAAAAAAAAATCTTATAAATAATATTGTGTTCCATCTATATAATATGTGTTCCATCTAAGCAAATAATAATTAATTTATAGTATGAAAACGGTGTAAGTATTAAATAAATCCCTGTGATAAAAAAGAATTGAAATAACATTAGAACATGATTCCTACAATATAAGTCTAATATAAAATAAAAATGTTTTTCTTTAATTAATTAAAGAAAAACATTTTTATTAAAGTAATATTTAATTAAAAAAAAACTTAAGATACTATAAATTTACTTTAGGACAACAAAATGCATAGATCGTAACTACTCTGATTCAGAAGAATCACTGCTGACAGAATCTTCCAAATTTATAGTATCCAAATCACAGGTAGACGATGTATCCTCACATATAAGATATTTCTGTACATCATTTTATAATATGTTACTTTTTCGCGTTGTTACTGTTCTTTTTGTTGGTATGAGGGGTTCAGATGTTAATAGTTACCTCTTTAATAGACCATATCCATATATTATTTTTTCCTTTTCTTGGGTATGTGGTTTTATAATAAACTGAAAGATGGAAACTTTTTTTATGCGACGTTTCGCTCCAACATAGTGGACTTTTTCAGGCACAAGTGGTGTCTCATTTGACTGGAGGGTTCATCAATATCTAATAAAGAACACATTTTTTGAAATACATATAATTTTGATTTCTTGTCCTTATGATCGAGCCAAGTATTAACCAGATCGGCATTGCTTATCAATTTTACTCCATCTGAAAAGTATTATAAAATAAAGTTCGTCGCAAGCAGACGTAGGTGAACTATACAAAAATTAAAAGTGTATGAATATGACAACAAAAATATTTAATAAATACGATATGTTTTGATGTTTTTTTTTAAATGCCTTTTTGAAGTTTGAAAACGTAAAATTTTTATACCCATTTAAGAATCATCTTAAAAAATAAATAAAAACTAAACAATCACGACCTTGTTTAGAAATAAATTTAAAGTACATACCTTGTTTAACAATATTCATAGTGGCTTTCAATTAAGTACGTACCGTTTAACTCCATAATATACAGAACTACTATGAATGTTATTCTTTTCACTGATAAGATAATGATCGCAAAATTTATTTTTAGTGAAAATATTTGCTAACAAAAAACGCTGTTTATGAAAAATAATATACAGGATGGTTGAACATTGCTATAAGTATAAAATTACATATTCAGATATTAGTAAATTTTAACTTTTTTTTTCGATTTTTGTCCATGGGACGAAGCACTGTGTGCCGAGGTAATTGGATTCCGCGACGTATTCCAATTGTTCTTCTCCGATTTTTATAGCATTGTTATGATCTTGCACATGATTTTGGTTCTATCGATGTTTAGCTTAAGGCCCAATGCCTCGTATACCCATAAGTATATGTGTTCAACATTTCTTGTAATTGTTGTAACGTGTTTGCAACTAGAGCGCAGTCATCACTGTCAAATTTTGTACTTGTTTTTGCCCTGAGTCTTTTCTGTTGAACAGACCGCAGTCGTATATCGCATCTAATCCCTAATCCTCTCCTGCAGTTTGCTGTCCACTATAATGGAGAACGCTGCCATGAATATGTTGAATAGGAGAGGCGCTAAGACACATACCTGCCTAATCTCCTGTATTTGTTAGGAAGGATCGTCTCAGTGATCCACGATGTGACACTCTTGACTGGTTGTTATCGAGGCTTTTACACACTGTAAGAAATTTGTTGGGTACTCCAAACTTTTTCATAATTGCCCAAAGTGCATCTCTGTTCACAGAGTCGAAGGCGTTTGTTAGAAAGCTTTTGTTATAGATATAAGAGATCTATTAGGTCATTGTGACTAACTCCCACACAATTTACAAATATTAATTACTGGAACAATTCAAAAATCATTATGATATGGTTGAATTTTTACGATTATTTACGGGACTGTAATCTCATTTAAGTTTAAAAATCGTACAATTTAAAACCAGTACGGACAGACAAAGACTTCCACCGACCAGCCCATTCCTTACTAACTCAACAAAAACCTCCTTCGGCCGACTACTAACTCGCCAAAGGCCGACGCAAAGTCGTGTAAGTCCTCGGCGAAACGAAATTTACAATTAAATTGATTAAATATTTTTCATTATCCCCCGATATCGCATTCTATCTCGTGTCCGTTGAAATATTTTTTGTGCTCGCGGCAACGCTCGGTATAATGCAAAGGGAACGCAAATTCCCCTTATAGGAGAGTTATAGTCATTGGCGGACGAAAATGGCCTATACGGGGCAATTTATTTATTGGAATTGTCGCTGGCTTTGCTTTTGTAAAGATTATCAAAGGCATTTTATGCATTCTCGCGACCTTTTTGTGTGCGCGCGGCTCCACACAAAATAAACCACCAACCAGATCCCATAAAGTTATGTAAAAAAATCGCTCGTAAGTATTTTCAATGGCTTTTTTCGAGACGGACTGAGAGACTGTGAGTATCGACATTTTTTTTGAAAACTCTCCGTAACAGAGCTCTTAAAACTGTTTCAGGTTTCTTTAAATTGTCTTCTTTTTACTATACAGGATGAGTCTTAAATAAGTGCTGATATTTTTAGGGGGAGTATATTTCGACCACAGAAATGAGGTTTTCGACCCCAGTCTATGAGGTTTTTTTCGCAGCAAAAAAATTGAAATTTCGTGACTTTTCGAGAAAAATTTTGGAATTCTTTTTAATTTTCAATTAAAAAACATAATATTTTGGTATTATTGCAACATAGGGGGTAATTAAATTTACAAAACAGGAAAACCAAGAAAAAAACAGTTGTTCTAAAAACATGAGCAAAAAATTATCCTGTAGATATTCTTCAAGTTATGATAGATATTGTGGAGGATATTTTTTATGCAACTAAAAATAAACATATTTAAGGAACCTTGGAAAATAGATTTGATCGTTTAATGTTTTTTCGTGTCTTGTCCTGGCCGGTTAAAAGATGCCGAGATCGTATATTTAATCATATCTCAATTTTTTCAAATGGAACGAGGGTGGTTCATTAGCATATTTGGCATTTTTTACAGTTTTTATAGTTTGGTACCACACACTTGGTATTTCGAATCAAAATGTCGTTATGAAACGCATGTTACAATTTCAAATAAACCATATGCGAAAATGTCAATAGTTGACATACGATATGTTATTCTATCCAGAGTGTCATTTTCTTTGGAGTTAGGTCAAAAAATATCGAGGGTGCCGACCGAGGGGTGAAGAGACCAAAAACAATTAAATACGTCAATCAATCCTAATTTATGGCACATACCAACACCAACGTACCAAATCTCGTTTTTTTATCTGAAAAAATAAAAAAGTTATAGGGGTGAGCCACTTTTGATACGTACCTTTTTTGGAAACCCTCAATGAGCTCTTGTTTTAGTACCTAAAACTGCTTCATAATATCTTATTATTATGGAATATTATATTAATATTATATTATATTCTACAAGTTACGATTGTCGTGGAGTAAATTTTTAAGCAATTAGAAATAATCATATCCAAGTTATGTAAAAATATCGCTCGTATGTATTTTCAATGTTTTTTTTAGTGAAGTGTAGTTGCATCCAAGCATCCCTTAAAGCCATGAACTATTGGATGCGGGACACCGGTAAGCACTCTTCGATCAAATAAAGAAACACTGTACATTCCCTTTAAAAAGTATAGATGTGACGAATTATCGGTAATACATGTATGTCATTGTGAATAAAAAAGAGAAAAATACGTTTGCTGGTAACGTTTTCTTCGGTCTCCTGATGGGTATGGGTATGGTAGTTATTACATTTATTAAACAAATCATCTCTGTAATGCGTATGATAAATAATTATAAAATCGCATAAGAAAAATATCTGTATTTGTACTCACCATATGTCCTTCCTCTATGCAGAAACTGCAGAAAATAAAATAAAATAAAATAAATGCCTTTATTGTCAAAAAAATTTACAATTTGTAGACAAATGTAA
>NW_022146077.1:0-4528 GCF_002938485.1 Sitophilus oryzae
AGAATTAAATTTCTATATAAGCAGTTAAGTGGCAAGAATTCTTATATAATTTTATTATATACCTATACTGCAAGAAATTTGTTGTCTATTTTATGTTAATAAATCGTTATTTGCATACGCATCGTTACATACATGCATGTATGTCTCTTTACAAAAATTGTGACGACTGTATCGATATGTTTATGTTATGTGTGTGTTGATGCCAATGTTGAATATTGGATTATTTTCTTAGCTGAGAATGAAAATGATAAAATTGTAAAAAGAAAACAATAAAAATTAAAATAAAAACTAAAACAATGCGCCGAAATCTACTTTCAAGTAATAAATTTTGATAAAGACCCTACCAGGTCGAAACGTCAATGAAATTTATAATAAAAAAAACGTTTTTCTCATTGTTTACCTGACCTAAAGCCAAGAAAAAATTAAATAAAATCTATATTTATTTGGACTATTTACTGCAATATTTTAAATTTTTTTTTAAAAAGATCATATTTATTAGTAGGCCATGATTGATAATAAAAGAAACTAAAGAATTATTAAAAGTATACTGCTATCTGTCTCTTATTTTATTTTGGGAGCCACTAATAAATTCTTGAGATTATTAGGAAACCTTAACTCTCTACCGCTATTTATAAATCTCGGAAGCTATCCTACCGGAACTTTTAGATATTCCTTTAGCTAATTTACGTGAAATATACTATCAGCAAGATAGGGCCCCCTCACAACTTTGGAAATATTAGTATTTTTTTAATGACTATTTCCCAAATCAATGAATTGGAACCAAAGGACCCATACGATAGCCTTCCTGATTCCCGGATTTGTCCGTTCTTGATTTCTGTATTTAGGGATTTTTGAAATATGAAATATATCGTAGCAACTACAATAACGTCGAACACCTGGAAAATTATATCAAGCAAGCTTTAAGACATTTGCAAACCCATCCCGTTATAATTAATCCAGTTATAAAAAAAAAGAAAAATATATTCAGAGATTCAGTGGTAACAGTTTAAAAGTATGTAGAATATTTCAATACCAAATATAATTTTAATATGTGTTTGACTATTTTAGTAAATACCATTTTGATTTTTTTGTTATTTATCACGGCCTACTAATAAGAACGTGATATATTTTAAATATTGCAGTAAATAGTGAAAATAAATACAGAGTGATATATATGTTTGAGCAGCTCATAGCAAGACGGATCATATAATTTATAAATATAAATGGGGTTCCATTTGAAAAAACATAAAATATTTGAAAAACTATTCAATTGATTTAGATATAACTTGACCCGTTTATAATAGTTACTATGGGACTTAATTTGATGTAATTAGATTTAAGTTTAATGGCCAGGGGCGGCGGTGGGCCATCACTGTTAAATTATTTTAAAGGAAAAAATAAGCAGCTCTGCTTTTTAGAAGTTTAATATTTTTGGATTTAGTAATTAAAAATATAATTTTTTTGTCTCCTGACTTTTTTTTCTATCTTGTTTACTTTTTAAATTTAATTACCATTATTATAATCGGTATTCAATGGTACTCTGTATCTCGAAAAGGAAGCTTTAAATCTTACAAGTGTTGATATGAACTTTTTATTATTTTGACTGAGACACCCTGTAATTAGATTTAAATTCTAATATTTAACGGTTTTTTTTTGTATAATGAATTTATTATGGCTCTAAAATAAAACAAGAGACTGATAGCAGTATACTGTGTATAAATTCTTTATTTTCTTTTATTATCAATCATGGCCTACTAATAAATATGATCTTTTAATAAAAACTTTTAAATATTGCAGTAAATAGTGAAAATAAATATAGAATGTTATATATTTTTCAGAAGCTTATGGCAAGCCAAATCATATAATTTATAAATATACAGGGTATTCCATTTAAGAAAACATAACTCTAGTTCATATCTTCGAAAATATTATTTTCGTAGAATAACAGACTCCGTAAAAAGTTCTACACTAAAGAGTTTTTACCTTCTCGATACCTTTCGCAATAACAGAGATACGGGGGGTGTCCCAAATTGCAAAATTTTCAAAAAGACCCTGTAGCTCAGAAACAAAGAGGGCTATGAAAATTTTGTTTACAGCATCTTTAGTTTGACAAAAAAGTGGGACAGGTTTGTGCAAACCGCGTCCTCCTATCTTTACTATATAATAACGGAGATACCGTATGTTTTCAACCAAAATGAGACACCCTGTACAGGGTGGCTCGAATTCGACGCTCATCATTGGGATTTCGGAAACCGTAAGAGATACAGGATCGGTTAAATGGAGGCAAAGTTGCGCAATTTGATGCTCAATAAAATGCCGTATTGCATTTTTTAAATTTTTTTTGCATAAAATATTCTGATGGAATTGTCTGTATGAAACGTCGGCAAATATCAAAGTGACTATATATAGTGTTTTAAGAGTGATGAAAGGATTTAATTAAATTGAAAAAAAAATCAGGTTCGTATTTAAAAAAATTAAGTTGATGATGGTCGCCAGAAGCCGAAACGTCAGAGTAAATATTTAATCACGCAGAGTTATAGAGCAGAAAAAGTGGCCATGAAAATGTGTTTTTCATTTTAAGTTATCTTAACAAATAAAGCCAGAAAACAATAGAAAACAAAATTGAATCAATACGGCATTTTATTGAGCATCAAATTGCGCAACTTTGCCTCCATTTAACCGATCCTGTATCTCTTACGGTTTCAGAAAACCCAATGATGAGCGTCGAATTCGAGCCACCCTGTACACAAGAAGAATATATGATTTATTGTTAGTTTCAAGTTTATATTTTTAGAAGTAGAACTTCTCTTGGCTGATGATTATTTTTGTTTAGGTTTGTAGTTGGTGCAGCGTGCGCAGCATTTGTAAATATAATCATAATTGTGATATCTACCAGTGAAAAAGAAACTGAAACAATAATACCCGTCCTCGAAGAAAAGACTAATGGAGCCATCATGCTATATTAGAACAAATTAGATAAATTATTTATTAATATTATATACGCTTAAAGCCATTTTAGTTTATACATAATATAGTATGTAAATCTATTTTTGTGTATTAAGTATAGGTTAAAGAATAACGTCAATTTTTAAATCTCTAATGTGTATATTCTATCGAAATAGCTTGTAAGTTTGCGTTAGATTGAAGTAAAGTATTTAAGCTTAATTTTTAGCGTATACCTACGAAATTCGGAAATTTTCAATATGGAGGTATGGGATTCGTAAAAAAGTCTTATCGATCCGAATTTCCGTCTTTCTATTATTTTTTTCGGACAGTTAGGTACCCTACCTTCATGAAATTACAGATAAAATTAACCAAGAAATGTGTAGAAAATATTTGAATACATGGAAACTAAGTTTGAACCGTTTAATAGCTATTGCGTCGTTTTTTTCCGAAATTGATGTACTTATATGAACTCTGATATAAAGACTTTTAGATACAGCTTTACTTCAATTGTCATTTTTAATTGACAAATTATTTTGTAATATCAAATGCTGCACAATCAAAAAAAAACAGCGTGAGAGTTGGCTTGGAACTGTCATCACTGTCATTAAAGCGTAATTTTAAAGCATCTGAATTTCGGACGTTTTCTGTGAAAAACAAGGATACACGAAAATCGTAAAAAGTTAAAAAATATTTAAAGGTTATCCGCATTTCGGAAGGTTTTGGTTTACGGCTATACAGATAATATTAGCCAAGAAACTCGTACAATATTTCAATGCATGAAATGGTTAAATAAAAACGTCATTTTTTTCGTAGCAAACTTGTATGATATGATAGAAAAAACTAGGCTATACAGGGTGGCGCACCTCATTCGCCTCGGTTGATTATACGAAAACAGAAAGATGTAGAAACAAAATATTTTATGGGTATATGTGGGGAGACAATGTGCACAATTTAAAATTATTTTGAAATATACAGCGCGTTTCAGAACTAAGATTCATACCAAAATTATAACCGTCATCGTTATACAAGTCATCGTAAAATAGATCAAAGAACTACTTCTTCGTTTTTCTTGATAGAATAATAAATACATATTTAATAAATATTATTTATTAAACTATTGTAGGTAAATTAAATAAAAGTAAACTGCTATAAATTCAAATAAAATCCATAAACTAATTTCGATTTTGAATAGCTACTAACTGTCACTAGAAACTTGCCATGACGACATCAGCCCTCTTGGTTGCCATTTCATTGAAAAATTGCTCTTTATTCAAAATCTGAACTAAATAGGTATAGGAAATCCTAATATAGTTTGAAAGAGCATTTGAATCTGCTTCGATTTATCTTAAAAAATATAGGGTGTTGTAATTGAAATAGCGGAGGTTTTATGTAAAATAAATATTTAAAATAGACCAGCAATTTTTGATACCCCTGTATACCTTAAACGAAGCAATAAAATTTTTCATCATCATCATGTAGCCATCGTTGTCCACTGCTGAACGTAGGCCTCCTCCATATTTCTCCATGTCTCTCGATTTTGGGCCGTCATCATCCAATTTCCAGCAATCCTCTTTACATCATC
>NW_022146078.1:0-6675 GCF_002938485.1 Sitophilus oryzae
GACTTAACTTAAGTAATTTTGATGTTTTTCCTTCTGTCGATATTGTGGGATGCAGACTTGTTGTTGATCGTGCTACTTTCTGTATACTTGCTTTGTATATACCTCCTAATATGCCAATTAATTTATATTCGGAACTATTTCAAGAAATGTATAGTTTAGAAGTTCTTTTAAGTGAAAAATTTTTGGTGTTGGGCGATTATAACATGCCTGATTTTCTTGATGTTAATAATTTTAGCGCCAAAAAACAGTTGGTGACTGAGTTTCAGTCATTTTACAATCTGAAGCAATGCAACTCTGTCTGTAATTCTTTGAACCGCATACTGGATCTTGTTTTCTCGAATTTTGACTGTGTAATTGTGCGCGATAATAATCCCCTTGTTGCTGAAGATCTTTATCATCCAGCTCTTCACATCACTTTTGAAGTAGATATTAAATCTAAAAAATTTGTTCAGAACCGAAATGTAAAAAGATATAACTTTAGGAAGGCAAATTATATTGAATTGTATAATTCTATTCTGGAAACAGATTGGAGCTTTTTGAATATGTGTGAGGATCTGGATATGGCTATGGATCTATTTTATCAAAAAGTTTATAGTGTGTTTGACTTGCATGTACCTTTATATAGAGACTATAAAAGAAAATACCCAAAGTGGTATGGATCGGAACTGATAAACAACATCAAACTAAAGTCATATAATCTTAGAAAATACAAACAAACTAATTTAAATATTTATTTGGTGGAATATAAGAATTTGAGAAAAAATATCAAACTACAGATAGACATGGCATATAAGAATTATTTAAGTAACATACAAAATTCAATTCATGATGATCCTAACGTTTTTTGGTCATATATTAACGCGAAAAAAGATTGTACAAGAATTCCTGGAAAAATGACTTATGCGGATCAAGAACTTGATACACCGGGTAGTATTGTGAATGCTTTTGCTGATTACTTTGGCAGTGTATACCGTACACCTAGTGTTCAAGCACTGAATGGAAAATATGAGGGAAACACAAGTGGTGATATTTTTAGCATGTTCTTTCTTGATAGCAAGGATGTTGAAATGGCGATAAAAAAGCTTAAGCCTAAATTAACATCTGGTTATGATAATGTGCCAGCATTTATTGTTAGAGATTGCGGCAACGTTTTTGCAAATCCGCTTAAAACAATTTTTAATATTTCCTTAAGATTGGGAACTTTTCCTACGATATGGAAAACTGCTAGAGTGTGCCCTATCTTTAAAAATGGAGATGTGTCTGATGTAACGAGTTATAGACCAGTTGCATTGCTGTCGAGTTTTGCTAAGGTATTTGAGATCGCACTGCATGGTCGGATCTACTCAGCTACAAGGAATCTACTCTCTCCCTATCAACATGGATTTGTGGCAAATAAATCGACAGTTACTAACTTGGTGACGCTTTCCCAGTTTCTTTCAAATGCTTTGGATAATAATTACCAAGTTGATGTGATATATACTGATATATCTAAGGCATTTGACAGAATTAATCCTAATGTTTTTATAAAAAAGATTGCGGGTCTTGGTTTTAATAATAAATTAATAGATTTCTTATTTTCATATTTGATTAATCGCAAGTATTTTGTTTCATATAACGCACACATGTCGGATTGTTATCATGCAAGTTTGGGGGTTCCACAAGGATCTAACCTTGGCCCACTAATATTCTTATTATATATTAATGACCTTACCTATTATTTGGATTGTGAAAGGCTACTCTTTGCTGATGATTTGAAAATTTATTGTTTAATTGAGTCTGTGAATGACTGCCAGCGTTTACAGAAAAATTTAGATCGTGTTAGTAGTTGGTGTGAGTGGAATGGGCTTCATCTAAATTCAGCCAAATGTAAAGTGGTGACATATTCGAACAAAAAAAACAATTTTCGATTTGAATATCGGGTGAATAGTCAAGTTTTAAGTTGCGAATCTACAATTAAAGATTTGGGAGTAACGTTTGATACAAAGCTCTCCTTTACTGCCCATATTTATCAAATAAAGAACGACGCCACAAAAATGTTGGGGTTTATAATTCGAAATTGTAGAACATTTACTAATGTGGATTGTTTAAAGGTTTTATATTACTCTTATGTCAGATCTAAACTTGAATATGCTGATATAGTATGGAATCCGCATTATGATGTTCATAAGAAATTATTAGAAAACACACAAAGGCGCTTCTTGAAATTCTTGTTTTATAAGAGCAGTGGTTCCTATCCTGTAAGGGGTATTGACGAGGGCTTATTATTGAGTCAGTATGACGTTCAGTCATTAGAGGTGAGAAGATGTTGTCACAATATTAAATTTTTACATAAGTTATTAAACAACTTGATCGATAGCCCATACCTACTGCAACAGCTCAAATTTGTGGTGCCTAGGTTGGAGTCCAGGAATAATGTCACATTTTATATGCCTTTTCCTCGCACTAATATCGCATTAAGATCTCCTTTATATTCTATGTGTAAATTATATAATTCAATAAGCGCGAAATGTGATATTAGTGCTGATTCAGTGGATTCTGTGATTCGCCATCTTTGCGATCATTTTAGCTCAATATGCTAATTTTCTTTGTGTTCATATAATGTTTGGTATCAACTCTACTATCAATTTAATTTGCTTTTTATTATATAATATATTTTTTCTTTATATATATTTTTTGTGAAAAGGTTTTGTATCAGCTGTTAATATTGATGAATTTGATTTATGACTATATGATGAATTTAATTCTATTTTTGTTATATGTTAGTTTTTTATATATTTTTTGAGTCAACTGGTGAATTTCTGTTTTTTTTTTCTGATTTAGCTCTGTAATTGGGATTTCCTGTTGGGCTAATAAAGTATATTATTATTATTATTATTATTATTATATTCAGCGCCTGGCTGACTAACTGGAATTTAAATTTCCCGCTGAGGATTCAGGTGGTAGCTCTGCTATAAAAAATGCCAAGTTGCCACATTTATTTATTTATTTCCTGACATTATCATTCGTTTTGACACTTTAATTTTGTATTACGAGTTTTTGGTTTAAATGAATTGTGTTGTGATACTTTAAGCTTAGAATTTTTTACCAGCAGAACTTGCAGATCGAACATTGAATCTTTTTAGAACCTCTTTTAGTGCGAAGTGTACAAGATAAAAAAATCATCTAACCAACTTTATTAGAATATTTTGAACGGGAAAGCGATAGTAATGGCCCTTTATGTCCCTTAAGTGCTGTTAAGAAGGTGAATTTTGTTGATGTAAATAACTGTTTATATATTTATAATAAATTTATTTTTGTTTCCTAAAATATTTTCATTAAAAGAAAATATGTAAAAGTGGGCAAAAGGTGTGTAGTTCGTGAACGAACTAGTTCCAATGAACTATTCCGACCCCGGAATGAAAGGAACTAGTTCCTTTTTTCTCATAGAACTAGTTCTTCAGGACCTATTCCGAGATCGAGACTGTGTATATACAGGAGTGGAGAGTGCCAGGCGTACATTATCGGATCCGGACCTAGAGGAACTAAATAAAAGACTAGTTTACGTACGTACAGTTCGGGCCAGCGCGATCGATGCTAGGCAGGAGTGGGGAGTGCCAGTCGTATGTTATCGGATCTGGACCGAAAGGAACTAGAGGAACTAAATAAAAGACTAGTTTACGTATGGATCAGCCAGCGCGATTGATGCTAGGCAGGCGTGGGGAGTGCCAGCCGTTTGTTATCGGATCCGAACATAGAGAAACTAATCGCGGCGTAATTACCACAGAAAATTGTCGTGGATACAGTTTTTGATTTTTAGTTTGTTTTTTAAATATTTTATGGGAATGTTTCACTTCAGACTCCAAAAATTAAGAAATATCTTATAAAACGAAGTAGGTATTCTGAATTTTTAGACAGAAACAAAAAGCTTGAAGTGAGGAAAAATGCAATTTTTCGTAAAATTGTTGTAATATTTGCTCCAATTGATTTGTGATATAGTTTTTTAAACTCTGATTTGAGTTTCTTTTTTATTTTTTTTATCTGCAATAAAACTTACCTATATGTTTTTAACATACACAATTACACGTCTCGTTATATCTCCGTACATTATAAAAATTATACAGATCATACTGTGAATAATTCTGACTGACAACGAAACGCATTAGCAAGCAAGGGGGATGTCAATGTTAGTCGAGAACTATTGTGAACTAAAGACCTAGTTCAAGGAACTATTCCTCTGGAGGAACTAGAACTAAGGAACTAGTTCCTCCCAATGAACTAGAATTCCCACCTCTAGTTCAGCTAAGGAACCTCGTATATTATAAAGTTTTTTTTTAAATTCATGTGGACGTGTTCCAAATGAATGACCTTTTACCTATTCGAGTACGGCTTGACAAAGACCCGCTACACTCGGTCCAGTTCACGTGTTAATCTGGGCCGAAAAATCAATCGATGAAAATTGGGGAGAAGCCGAGAAAACCGGCTTTAATTAAAATTCAATTCGTTCTCCAGTTTTTTCCTCTCAGCTTCCGGTATATTGGATCGACCCTTTTTTAGCTTGGAATTTTTAGCTTCGCAATAGTTAGGGAATTATTCACTCCTTTCGGGATATAACTCATTTACAAAGCTACCTGTTGCATTGAACCAGGCTACTTTTAGACCGTACTTTATTTCGGAATGGTTTTTGACAAAACATTTTCTATTCATCTATTCAAATTATTTTCTTCAAAGAAAACTAGATATTATTTTTTTTTTAATAGTTAGAAACGTTTAGTTATTATACAGTGTCCTACAACAGTGCTTAGATTTAGGTAAAATATGCTATAAATACAGGATATGTCATTTTTTTAATTCCACAATAAAATAAGATTTTATTTAAAAAAACGAAGCAAAATTATTTTATATTTTAATATACAGAGTCCGGCAATAGTGCGTAGGGCATCTGTAGCTCCTATAATAATAAGAACTTAGAAATTTTGTTTAAGTGCAGACCTTAAGTATGTATTATGATGTATTTCAGGAAAATATTTTAACTTGTATATACAGGTTGGTTTAAAAATATGTGAGTGGTTAGTGATGGTTTTTTTAATAGTATCATCCTGTAGAAGTTAAAATATTATCCGGAAATACATCCTAAAAGTTGATTCTCACTATACCTGCTATATCAGCTCCCTTCCGTTTCCCTTTCGTTTACATAATATATTATATCATGTAAATGAATAGGGCAATGCACACTATCCGTTTCGTTTCCCTTCCGTTCCATATCCTTTCCTTCCATACATTTTTTTGGCGGACGGACTGAAGCGTATCGGAAACAGCGTTGTCATGTTCTTACATTTGTACCAGATCTGTTAAAATTTTGCTGATATTTATTTATTCTTTCATCTCTTAATTAAATCTATTACCTTTTTCAAAAGATACAAATTTTTAAAATAAAACTTTCGTAATGACATAAATTAGGATTGATTGATGAATTCAATTGTTTTTGGCCACTTACTGTTTCACCAGAAATGACTACAAATTTAGATTTTTAAATGGCATCCTCGGTATTTTTTACTTTATTCGAGCGAAAATGACATTCTCAATAGAATGACATATCATATGTCAACTTTTGACATTTTTGCTTAAAAAAATCGTATTTTAAATTTCAATCTAGAGTGCCATGGCTGTGTTAAAAACATTAATTTTTAATCAAGGAGCCTTGTAAAATAGATTAGATCGTCTAATGTTTTTAGTGTTTTGTTCTGACCGGTTAAAAAGATGCCCAAATCTTATTTTTAATTATATCTCAATTTTTTCACAAATGGAACGAGGGTGGCTCATTAGCATATTTCGAAAAATTATTTTTTTACGAATAATTTGGTATTACACACTTGGTATTTCGAGTCAAGTTGTGGGGATGAACCGCCGTGTTACAATTTCAAATAAACCATATGTGAAAATGTCAAAAGTTGACATATAAAATGTCATTCTATTCAGATTGTCATTTTCTATGGAAGAAAGTAGAAATATACCGAGCGTGCCATTTAAAAATCAAAAGTTGTAGTCACTTCCGGTGAAACAGGAAGTGACCAAAAACAATTGAATACGTCAATCGATCCTATTTTATGTCATAATATTCTAACATACCAAATTATCGTTTTTTTTTTCTGAAAAAATAAAAAAGTTATAGGGGGTGAGCCACTTTTGAGACGCACCCGGTGTAATATAGTGTAAATATCCTGTTATAATTTTAGAGTCATTTTTTATATAAAAAATTCAGGAATGTATTTCATTAAGCATAATCCGTCAATTATAAAATACAGGGTGAGTTTCCTAGGGTGTTCTCTATGTGTATCTCGGAAACTACTGGAGATAGAGAGTCAGTTAAATGGGTTTTTTTAATTGCAGTTTTGTGGGGTCATAAATATGCGCCTTTCAGATTTTCGAAGAAGTTCATGGCTTACTAGATATTTCGAAAAAAACAAATTTTAGCTATTTTAAAAATTGTCCCCAATTCCATTATAATCTATTTTAGACAAAAAGTTTTCAGATAAAAGTTGTAGATAATCACATCCTTAATGAGATTGTGTTCTCCGATTTCTTCTAAAGCCTGTCATTTTTGGCATATGACACAAACATATGTTTTTTTAAATGGAAACCATAGTTGGCTATACAGTTTCGAGGATACTTTGACCCATGAACGTTACTTACGTTTTT
>NW_022146079.1:0-2080 GCF_002938485.1 Sitophilus oryzae
TAAACCTATTAATTTACTGTTTCTCATGGTATGTGTACAATAACAGTACAATTTATTTCTAATAGTCGTCTGTGCTATACTTAAAATATTATAGTATCTAGCCTAGTTCCAATTATTAAAACTTATCTTACTTTTCTATTAGCGATTCAAGGTTTTTGCAGTAAGATTTTACAGTTACTAGACGTTAACATTTGACATTACTATACATAAAATCCGCGTTGCTCCAATAATGAAAAGTGGATGATTGGAAAATTACACTGGTACCTAAACAAAATAATAAATTATTGTTTTACATTAACTGCTTTTCTAACAATTAATTTTTGATAAGTTATTTTAAAAGTTTGTCACAATCTTCTCCATCAATTTCTTCAAAAAACTTTCCCTCTTGAAATTCATTTAAAATAAATATACCTACAGATTTACTTAAACAACACAGTGAGTTTAAAGCGAGATACAGTTATAAGGATGCAAAAAAGTTAATCAACAATATTACTTATCAGTTGAATTGTTGTGTTGTCGTTATTAAGTCTTCTCGTCTAAAAGATATAACGGGTGCGTCTCAAAAATGGCTCATCCCTATAACTTTTTTTACTTTTTCAGATACAAAAAAAACTAGATTTGGTATGTCAGTATATGACATAAATTAGGATTCATTGACGTATTCAATTCTTTTCGGCCACATCCTGTTTCACCGGACATGATTACAACTCAATGATCACATGTTAACTTAGCAGTGGTTCCGTTATGATTTATTTTCCTTTAATTTATCTTATTAATGCTATTATTCAATAGTTTTTTATTAATTTACTAATTGTTACGATAAGCTTTTAAATAGTAAATATAAACTTAAAAATCAATGTAATCTTAATTCATTTATTCCAAGGGCTTTGTCTTGTCTAATTTTTGTTAAACTATTGCATCTAATGCCGAGTATACCTACAGATAAAATCAGTATTGTATCTTAATTTGATCTGAACACTTTACTTTCACTAAATACTGCTAACCCATAACGTTTATTATCGCCCAGTCCAATAGAGTACATTGAAATTTAACTGGTCAAT
Organism: Sitophilus oryzae; assembly: GCF_002938485.1. Lineage (NCBI taxonomy): Eukaryota > Metazoa > Arthropoda > Insecta > Coleoptera > Curculionidae > Sitophilus > Sitophilus oryzae. The sequence continues at coordinate 1,062 of NW_022146079.1, forward strand.
TGTTTTTGCAAAGAGCGGTGATACGTTTTTTTAGAACTGGTACAGTTGTCTTGCGCAACATTTTACGCCTTTATTTAGTAATAGAACCGTGTGATTTGATAAAAATGGCGTCACAGTAGGCGTGGAATTAACATTTAGTGCTAACTTTACTATATATTTTTTGACATTGAAAATTTTGTAGTATAATTTTTTGATTACTCTTAAAAAGTTGACTTTATACTAAACTTTATATTTTCTTGTTCTAGAGTCAAGAACAAAGCCAAGATGAACCAAAACCAGTCCGAGGTCGAGGTCGAGCAAGATTTACTATAGCCCAAGACACAGAGGCAGGCCCTGAACAGACTCCACGCCCAACCAGCAATCGAAGGGCTTCAACTAGAACTAGAATCCATTCAAACAATCCCAAAGCTGCAGCAGATAGAAGGGCCAGGCCGACAGAGTCTCCCAGGCAATACTCAACGGAAGTAGTGAGCAACGAATCACCTATAGATTCATTCATTAGACAAAGTAAAAGCAGGGTTTTGACAGAAACTCGATTTGAAATCCCTAGCGCATCTCTACCCAAACGACCTACCTCTTACGAAGCGTTAAGGACATCACCAGTTCCACCTGTTACCGAAAATATACCTGATGATGTCTTGACGCAAGACTTTGGTAGCACTGCCCGAGCTATATTGCAAGCTCGGGGTGAGGTACCTACCCCTCGAACCACCACACCTAGAGTGGACCAGGAGTATTTACTCAACAACTTTGGAAGTACCATAAAATCTCTTGCGGCAGCTTCACGGAGTTTTGCACGAAAAGAAAATACTGCTCGAAGAGGTCCTGTTTTACGATCAGAAATACCAATCATAGAAAGAGGTGACATTCCTTCGCGTCGTTCATCAGTTCGAGGTGATCCTTTGCCTTCGTTGAAAGGTTCTGATATCACTTTAGACAGAGAGCAACCAGCTCGATCCAAAAGCAGCTCGAAATTAGTTGAAGCCAGAGAAAAACCAAAAGCTGAAAGTCAAAAAATT
>NW_022146080.1:0-4258 GCF_002938485.1 Sitophilus oryzae
CTTTGGTTTTAGTTTTAGCGCTATTTTTACAGAAAATAAATTCTGAACTTTGATCAAATGACAAGAACATTATCATTGCCGATATATCCTGGTTATAATGTAGTTCTTTTTTCAAAATATTGCATTGTTTTAGCTTAAAAAAAACTTGAATTATGCGGCTTTTTTGCGAGAGCTACCGGCGCCGGTGCGGCGCTGCGTAAATAAAGAGATGGCTATGTACGTCAATCGAAAGACAGTATTTGCGATAGTCTTTTGTTTAGTATAGAAAATGTTTGCCACAGCTTGTTTACTACCACTAGTATTTGTGCGTTTTTTTAAATTATTTATTATTAAATAGAGGAAAATGCGACCGAAAAGAAAGCTCAAAAGTTAAAAATCCGGATAAATGGAAGTGTAATATTTCCAAAAAATCTCGTGACGAGGTAAAATTAGTCTATTATTAACGCAGCTCAGGTAGGGTAGCTCTCGCAAAAAAGCCGCATAATTCAAGTTTTTTTTAAGCTAAAACAATGCAATATTTTGAAAAAAGAACTATATTATAACCAGGAGATATCGGCAATGATAATGTTCTTGTTATTTGATCAAAGTTCAGAATTTATTTTCTGTAAAAATAGCGCTAAAACTAAAACCAAAGCTGAACGTGCGCTAAAAACGGCGAGCGTTGTACTGACCATTTTTATATTTATACTCGTTATTACTGCTAGCATAAACCGATAGACCTAAATTTTGAATATGTTGTAACTAAATGTATAACTAATTAAATGATAGTATTCATATCTGTCAGTTTTAAAATTTATAACAGAGATTTTTATCTCAAAGTTGTAATATGCTCGAGCAACGTAAACAAATCAAAAATATAAAAAATAATCCAGTTTTTTAGGCTTATCGGAAGCGCTAAAGACTCATGAGTATTTCTATGCAAAAATCAACATACTACAATAATTATTAACGAAATGACGGCAGGTTTAAAATTATTTATTTTGTTAAATCGGCGCGTCGCTGTCTCGCTTGTCTACTGGGCTGCCCGCGGCCACGCGCTAAGGTCGTTGTGCAATCCGGACGCTCAATTTGTAAACAACCAACAAAGATAGTTCTATAGAAACAGCAATTGCTTCTCTTTATTCATCAGGCCCATTGACACTAAAGTCTATAAACCTGACTAAATGAAATTTTGACAAAAATGTTTAAATTTGTTGTATAATTTAAGATGCAAAAATTAGTTTAAACCGAATTTTATATTTAAACTAAATTTTCGAATTTTTGTATTGCATTTCTTGAAATTGTGTGTTGAAAATATGCCATAGCATTTAAACAGTCGAACAAAGATTGAAGCTTGTAGCTTCCCTGATAAACTATTTTAAACGAGAACGTGACAATAAAGGTCCTTTATTACCCTTGACTGCAGTCAGAGAAGTAAGTTTGATTGATAAGCACATTACACCACTTTCAAAGTTATTTCTACGTGAGTTTTAATTAAATTCTGTGATTATTAGTTTGTGTATTAATAGGACGAATAGGACCCTCTTACTTGTTACTTCTGGCGTTGTAAGATGAACATCAATAAATAATTAACCCATAATAACGCTTAGAATAATCTTCATAATGGACTAGTTTTTGCCAATATGTGATAAGTAAAATAAGCTATAAAAGAAATAAATCAATTAATTACTAACATATTAGTTATTAAATTAAAAATAAAACGTAAAAATCAAATGATATAATAAATATATTGTTTGTCACTTTTAAATTAAGATTCATCTCATAAATCCATCACAATCTGGCAGCGCGGTCGCCACCGCTTGTCACTCAAAGTTGATCGCGTGCATCGGAAATTGTTTTGCGATTACCATAGATGTTGCATGATTTATAAAGGGGTACATCCTAAAAATATTCTGTTGTATACACGGTGTGTCAAAAAAAATATGATAAAAGTTTTAAGTTTTTTAAATTGCACCCCCCATTTTTCTGTACAGATTTGGATTCAGCATAAAATTCTGCATTATGACAAATTTTTATCAAAGCCACCTAATAAAGATCTTAGTGTCATAGGCAAAGTGCAATACAAATGAAAAACATTAAAAGAGTGCTTTGAAATCATCAGAAAAATTATATGGGGAATGGTCAACGATCGTCATTTGCCAAATGGACGCCGTTTTTCTTTATCATACTGTATATTATTATTACAAGGAATGGAAATGACGTGTAATATTCAGTTAAAACAAACGAAATGAAATTAAATATTTTATTGGAACTGATTTAGGGACATGGAAATAGTTTTCATTAAATTAACAGCATGTGAACATTTAAAAAATATACAATAATACCTAGGCACTGTTCATGAGAAGTGTACACTCCTACTACTCCATTTTCCAACTCAGATTTTCTTTTTCCGGTAACTAATAGGTGTTATATGGTATAAAAAGGTCGTAGAAAAACATGAATTTCAGCGGGCCCTCAAATGGAGTATACTCTTTAAGTGAAAAACACTAGAATGTGTGCCACATAACAATTTTAGCCACAATCTATAATCACAGAAATTTATAGTTTGTGATCACTTCATACAGGGTCTATCAGAACTCTCTTAGAAATCTAAGTTAGTCTTAAATTGTTTGTTAAAAAGTGTAAAGTGGTAAATAAAAAAAGATACATTAGAGATACACAAAGACATAAATGTAAACAATACCAAATAAACTTTTAGTTCCGTCATCGAGGGCGTGATTATTAAATTCATTGTTGCCAACCATGGATATACCGGGTGCGCCTCAAAAGTGGCTCACCCCTATAACTTTTTTATTTTTTTCAGATAAAAAAACGATATTAGGTGCGTAAGTATCTACATCACCGGAAATGACTATAACTTTTGATTTTTAAATGGTACTCTTGGTATTTTTTACTTTATTCGATAGAAAACGACTGTCTGAATAGAATGACGTATCAGATGTCAATTTTTGACATTTTCGCATATGGTTTATTTGAAATAATTGTAACATACGGTTCATAATGACAATTTGACTCTAAATACCAAGTGTGTGGTACCAAATTATTTGTAAAAAAATACTTTTCCAAATATGCTAATGAGCCACCCTCGTTCCATTTGAAAAAATTGAGATACGATTAAAAATACGATTTGGGCATCTTTTAACCAATCAGGACAAGACATGAAAAACATTAGACGAACAAATCTTGTGTTTGTTCGTCTAATGTTTTTTAACACAGCCTCTATAATACACTCTAGATTGAAAATTAAAATACATTTTTTTAAGCGAAAATGTCAAAATTTGACATATGGTATGTCATTCTATTCAGAATGTCATTTTCTATCGAATAGAGTAAAAATATGCCAAGGGTGTCATTTAAAAATCAAAAGTTATAGTGATTTCCGGTGAAACAGGAACTGACCAAAAACAATTGAATACGTCCACTCAATCCTAATTTATGTCATATACTTACATTCCAAATATCTTTTTTTATCTGAAAAAAATAAAAAAGTTATAGGGGTGAGCCACTTTTGAGACGCACCCGGTATTCGGCGCCAGGTTGACTAACTGGAATTTAAATTTCCCGCTGGCGATTCAGGTAGTAGCTCTGCTGTAAAAAATGTCAAGTTGCCACATTTATTTATTTCTTAACATTTAGATCATATACGTATTATTTAAAATATACTCACGGTTCCCTATTTAAAACCGTGTGCAGTTTCTGTGCCGTAAGAGAAAGACAACATAACCCAGCTCCATATTAAAACTGCATAACTCTATTTCACCCGGATATCGATTGAACTGCGATTGCGCCAAACTCCCATTGATTGTTGTTTTAGTTCTGTTTGGATTACTTTTTATTTGTACGCGTAAAAGAGTGATTTTGTTTAGTTTATTGTTTCCAACTATTTTTTGATATTTTTCCAACTCCACTATAATGTGTTATAAATAATAAAAATATAAATAAAATTAAAGGTTAGGTGAAATGTCAGTCAACCACTTCCCTTTAAAAACACCGACCAATGAAAACTTCTTCAGGTAAGGCATGCGCACTTAAATGAATATCCGGGTGAAATAGACTTATGCAGAATTCCATATTTCTCTTTCACTGTTTGGGCTTCACTTTTTGGAGATTAGGCTGAGTATATTTTAAATAATACGTATATGATTTTCATTCGTTTTGACATTGAGTTTTTAGTTTAAGTGAATTGTGTTGTGATACTTAACAGCGCTTTCAGATGGAGCGGACCGTACGAGCGGATGTTTTTTCAATACAGCTCATC
>NW_022146081.1:0-6678 GCF_002938485.1 Sitophilus oryzae
ACCGATAGTTTAATAAGTGAAATATTTATTAGACCTGCCTTGTGGGACCAAACAAATAAAAACTATCATAATAGATTGAAATTGTGAAATTCTCCAATCTTGTAGCTCCTGGTATTTATAGGGTGTATACAGAATTTGCGTTTTTTATCTGCAGTTTTAACAATATAATATTTAAAAGCATTTGAAGCTAAAAATAATTACTTTTCGGAATCACTAATTTTAAACAAATATATTTTCAATCGATTGATTTGGTATCAACGTCTACTTGCAAAGCAGAGATCGTTGTTACTATCACAGCTCCACTATGAGCGGCACATTATAGAAGTGAATTTTGCGCAGTTCTTGTCGTCGCTTTTATCACTGATTTTATCGTTTATCGCAGCTTCAACATAAACGCACCTTTAGACCGTTGCAGGATTCCTATTTCAAGTTATGGATGAGTCTTCCAGGTTCTTGAGTTCCGCTTTGACTTGGATTCCACTTGGGAAGCAAGACGGTTCTGGTCCAGTTAGTGGAGTGTTCGTTCCTTTTCTAGCTAGATCGAATGACTCCTTCTGTAGAGATGTAGTAAATAATATTACACTCAAGCGTATAACTTCACATATTTTGAATTTTTATTGTTGCAGGTCTACCCTTCTTCCTCTTTTCTTGCCTTTTTACCTTCCATTCTCTTCTTAGTGGTCTCTCTTTGTTTAGTCTTTTCAAATGTCCGTACCATCTCAACTTGCAGTTTTCGATAGTTGTTAGTTCTGTCTGGACTTTCAGCTGCTCTCTAATGTCGGAATTGCGTAGTTTATTCATCCTCGTAACCCCTCCTAGCACTTTTCGTAGGTATTTCATCTCTATTGCTTGTATTAAGCCTTTCTTGTCTCTTGGTGAGAACCCAACTCTTACTACCGAATGTTAATATTGGTACGAATACTGAATTAAACAAGCTGATTTTGGTCTTCAGTGATACCTCTTCTTTACCTAGAAAGGTGTTCTTTATGCTATGGTATATACTTGCAGCGCTTTCAACTCTTGCAGTTATCTCTGGATTTTGGTGTCCCTGACTTTCTATTTGGACTTCCAAATATTTGAACGAATGTACCTGCTCTATTATTTGATCATTTATTTCTATGTTAACTATGTTATTTAATTTACGGTTTTTGGTAGATAGTTTGTTGTTTCATGTATTGAGATTCCTTTTAAGTTCTATTTCGTTCCTTGCAAATATAACAATGTCGTCAGCGAAGGCGCAGTCATTGATCCAGACAGGTTGCATGTTTTGGTACCCTACAAGAAGTTTAGATGTCTCTCGCTTGGTTTCTTTCATTACATCATCCATAACTAAATTGAAGGGAATTGGGATTAGGACACCTCCTTGTCGAAAACCTTTACGATTTGAAAACTCTTCTGAATATATATTATCGGTTCTTATATAGCTTTTAGTGTCGGAATAAAGACTCATTACTGCGCTTCTTAAGAGTCCATTTCATTACTCCGGAAAAGTAGCAAAATACGCGTTCGGTAGTTAACGTTCTATGTAAAACTGGCTAGATATTTTTACACAAATGAAGAAGGAAATTAAAGGTGAAGGATTATACTATATCCGTATTGTAGCATATTTTTAAGTTCTTTATTTTTAAGATTTTGATGGTTAAACATCAACAAAATATTCCTTATGTTAGGACTAAATTTTCACAAAAATAAAGACATAATTTAAAATTCCGTGACAATACAGAAATAGATTGAAGTTTTGTGATTACAGTGATATATAATAATTTATATGGTTTTGTAACAAATTGCTCGCTATTTTATGGCAGATGCTGAAGCTCTGCAAACCTTAATCAAGTCTTAATCAAAGCACGTGTGTTTGGAATTTTGGGTGTGAAGTCTTAGGCAGATTTCTGAAATATAATATATATTTCCTTCGGCCACACACCCGCTTTACCCGACCCCTGAGAGCAACCTGAACAGTAAAGGTACATTCAGGCTGAGAGCGTCCAGCGTCGCGTCGCGTTTGCGTCGCCTCCACCCCATTGAACTCGAACCCCGACGCTCAGCGGACGCTAGCGCAACGCCAAACGCGACGCTGTCTGCCTGAACGGTTTAATTTAAGTTAAGAGAATTGATTCCATTTCGACACGTGGACGCAACGCAAACGCGACGCGACGCTCGACGCTCTCAACCTGAATGTACCTTAAAGCGTAATAGACTCTTAAGTTTTGGTCAATGTTTTTGATTTATTAGGGTTTTCTAAGCCTATAACATAGGATACAACATTTTTAATGAACAGTGCTTTCCATAAAATCAATAAAATGAAAATATAGGAAATAATATACAAGTACTGATTTCTTTCGAAAATCGACAACTGTGACTATGAACCTTCCTGGTCACAAATGAACATTGAGACAGGGAAATTGTAATAAAGCCCTATAATATAGGATACAACATTTTTAATGAACAGTGCTTTTCATAAAATCAATAAAATGAAAAAATATAGAAATAATATACAAGTACTGATTTCTTTCGAAAATCGACAACTATGAAACTACGAACCCTTCGGACACTTGTTTTCCGTTTCCTGCAGCTAGCACAACCGATTGCGTTAGTCGCATAGGAAACAGACTCAAGAACCTGCAACTCCGTTTACTAAGAGGTCATCGCAACATGCAAAGAAAGAACTGGAATGAACTTTCTAGGATGCTCTATTTATAGTCACTTAGGACACAGAAAATGGGATACTCAATATTACTTGTAACCACTACACTATAACAAAACTCTAAGAAATAAGATTTAAACAATTCAATTTGACAATTAATCAAATAAATAAAGTTACAAAAATATTATTCCAGCAACGAAAATCATAATATTTCCATTCATTGATTTATATAGGGTGGATTGCGGTAATTGTAATGTTATGTACGTATAGGTCAAACAGGTAGACATTTAGATATAAGTATTAAAGAACATATAAAATATATTAATAATCTCCAGCAAAGTTCCGGTCTAGCAACTCATTGTATATTAAATAGTCACACAGTTAATGAAAACTCAATTAAGTTATTAGATAGAGAAACAAAAGGCAACACTTAAATTATCTAGAATAGTGAGAAATATTAAAATCATCAAGCTAAATACGACAATAATGCCAAACGACCAACAAGGATTACTAAAGTTTAGTAAGTAGTAGTAGTTTAGTAAGTAGTAGTTATTACTGGTTAGAACTGTACCTATATCTAAAATCACATTCAAATTCAAACAATATCGTTAAAATGCACCAAATAGCTGCCGTACTTCGCCATGGTCTTCCCACGGTTTCATTATCCTCCTAAACAAGGGCTATAATCGGCCATTAACCCAATTAGATAATTAATAATTTCGGCTAATGCGCCGCGCGCGCGGCTTGGGGGGAGGGGGCCAATGTTAGCGTTCCCCTCGACGCTTAACTCACTGTTGAACAAACGGGAATCTGCATAATAATGAAGGGAATGCGCGGAATCGGAAGAACTCGCCCGAACCGCCAACGGCACTATCAAATTTGTAGCGGATATTATCATTAGGTTCTGGTAAGTTTCGCATGACAGTCTAGTTGCTTACGTTTTAATTAAGGGATGTTCAACAGAAACTATATTTTTTTGAAATTACTATACCCTGAATTTTTTCATATTGCAGTTCATAAAATATTCATTTTTGTTTTTTCTGGAAGGATTGATTGACGTATTCAGTTGTTTTTGGTCACTTCCTGTTTCACCGAAAATAACCACAAGTTTTGATTTTTAAATGGCAACCTCGGTATATTTTTTATTTATTCGATAGAAAAAGACACTCTGAATATGAATCAACTTTTGACATTTTTGCTTTAAAAAAGAATTGTATTTTAAATTACAATCTAGAGTGACATGGCTGTATTAAAAACACTAATCTTTAATCAAGGAGCCTTGGAAAAATAGATTTGATTATCTAATCTTTTTCATCCATTCCAAGTGGTAACCAACTCAAGGCGGAACTCAAGAACTTGGAAGATTCCATCCGCAACCTGGAATGGAAATCTTGCAATGGTCTAAGACACTCGAAGAAGTTTCTGAGGGCTTATGATCAAGAAAAATCACAGATCTTCCTGGGTCTGGTAAGAACAATCGGATTGTCACGGGGTTTAACAGGACACTGTCTCCTCAATGAACACCTCAGTAGATTGAAACTAAGAACGAAAGAAACGGCGAATGCAGATTCTGTGGGGAAGATGGTGAAACACCAGTACACCTCATCACTGAGTGCGCCGAGACGACAACCATTCGTGCCATGAATTTTGGTACGACTGATATTGGAGATGGAGAAGTACCCTCTATAAAACCGTCCCAGATACTGGCTTTTGTCAAAGCCCTGGGACTGTATGATGAGTTATGATTCAAGAAAGGGGGACACAATGGATCTGTAAGGTCAAGTGATTAACCCCCCCCACTCATTCTAAGAATTCTAATCTTTTCATGTCTTGTCAGAGCCGGTTAAAAGATGCCCAAATCTTTTTTAATCATATCTCAGTTTATTAGCATATTTGGAAAAAATCTCTTTTTTAGGAATCATTTGGTACCACACTGGGTATTTCGAGTCAAATTGTCGTTATGAACCGCATGTTGCAATTTCAGATAAACCATATGCGAAATATCCAAAGATTGATTTATGATATGTCATTCTATTCAGCGTATCATTTCTATCGAACAAAGTGAAAAAATACCGAGGGTGTCATTTAAAAATCAAAAGTTGTAGTTAGTTCCGGTGAAACAGGAAGTGACCGAAAACAATTGAATACGTCAATCAATCCTAATTTATATCATATTCTAACATACCAAATCTCATTTTTTTATCTGAAAAAATAAAAAAGTTACGGTAGTGAGACACTTTTAAGACGCACCCGGTAGAGTATTTGATGTAAAAAAATTCATAAACTTTTACAGATAATTTAAGTATGTAATAAAAATTAGGGGTACTTATTTAAAATCAGATAGTTGCTGTCAACTTCAGGTATTTCCGGAAGTGCAGCCATATTGAAAATATTTTTAATCAATGTCTTAATAATGTGTAAAAAATCTTCGATCTAGATATGGCAGTTCTCTAGAAACTTCTAATGCACGCTAAGCCTAGAAGACCCTGTGTATCCTATATACCGCCATCAACGTATTCATTACTTAATGCAAAAAACACGGAATTCAACAAATTTTAGCTTTCTTTTGCTAAAAATTGCTTAAATAATGATATAGGTATATTTAAGTAACATTTCGGTGACAAACTAATTATTTAAACATAAAATTAGGATCCTCTCTTAATGTTTCACTGTGAACTCTGAGCACATAAACCGTGAAAGTGATTCTGGCCTAGTAATCATTGCCCATGGCTGTAGAGTTAGAATTATAATTTCGCCTTCGCCATTTTGTCAAGTACAGGTATAATTTGATAAAACCACAAACTAGAAATAAAAGAATATAACATAGAAATTAAGATATTTTTAAAAAAATACAAAAAATTCCATAAGAAATTATAGAAATTATAAGCTGGAAACTGATAATTTCGTCCAGTTTATAAAGGTTTTAATTTTTATGATGCATAGCCAATAATAGATAACAGTGGACCCAGCTACAAAGAGAGTATCAAGTATGTGAGGGAGGCTACACCAAAATTGGAAATAGTTGAATAAGCTGAAAATGATGATGATGATAATCACGCGAGTAGAAAAGTTGGTGTGGCGGGTTGATTTCTTCAAAAAGAGTTTAAATAAGAGTAAAAGTAGACAATCTACAAAATAAAAAACACCACTGCGCTGATCCAACTGACAGACCAATTTGTCACGGGTATATTACTAATATGACAAATTTGCCTCACCGACAAAAAACTTAACGGTTCAGGAGGTAGCTCTCGCCAAAACTAAAAATTTGAAAAAAATGCAAGACAGCAAGACTCTTGCGGTCTTGCAATTTTTTATGTTTTTTTTTTCGCAAGACTAAAGGCATCTTGATTAAACATTAGGTAGTGTTTTTAACATAGCCATGACATTCTAGATTGAAATTTAAAATATACAATTTTTTAAGCGAAAATGTCAAAAGTTGCCATATGATATGCCATTCTATTTAGACTGTCATTTTCTATCGAATAAAGTAAAAAAATACCGAGGGTATCACTTAAAAATCAAAATTTGTAGTCATTTCCGCTGAAACAGGTAGTGGCCGGAAACAATTGAATACGTCAATCAACATGTCATATGCTAAGATGCCAAATCTCGTTTGTTTATCACAAAAAACTAAAAAAGTTATAGGGGTGAACCACACTTGAGAAACACTCGGTATATTATTGATCGTGACCCTAGGAAATAATACCTTCTCTATAAATAAATAATATTAGAGAGAAAATTCAACCGCAGTTTACTATAAAATCATTCAATAGACCACAAAATTACATTCACAACAATATCGCAAATCGCAAGTCCTAAAAATTCAAACTCGCAGATAGAAATCACGGTTCCAGTTTAGAAAATCACAATCGCAGCAAAATCACAAATCGCAATAAAGTCGCAAATCGCAGCTATAGTAATACTGGTTGCCTAAATGGAAACTCGCAAATAGAAGAAATCGCAATCACAATGGCAATCGCAGTTTCCTATGTGAGCCAATCGAAGATTGCGATCGCAATTTTAAAAACCCAACT
>NW_022146082.1:0-4578 GCF_002938485.1 Sitophilus oryzae
ACTTATTTTCAGATATTAAGCAAAGTTGGGTTAAGCTTGATTTTCATGCATCCGGTGTCCGACGATACGTTGATACGATATTAATTTCATTGGTTGCATTTAAAGGCTTCGATTGGTTAACCGTTTCTAACCAACCGAAGTCTTTAAATTCAACCAACAAAATTAATATCGTATCATCGTATCGTCGGACAACGAATGCATGAAAATCAAGCTTTATACTGTAGAAACTAATACTGGTTGGGGTATACTGTTCTTCGTATACCGGGTGCGTCTCAAAAGTGGCTCAACCCTATAAATTTTTTATTTTTTCATATAAAAAAACGATATTTGGTTTGTTAGCGGATGACATAAATTAGACTGATAGATTGATTGACGTATTCAGTTGTTTTTGGTCACTTCCTGTTTCACCGGAAATCACTACAAATTTTGATTTTTAAATGGCACCCTCGGTATTTGTTTACTTTATTCGACAGAAGATGACATTCTGAATAGAATGACATATCATATGTCAACTTTAAAAATCTTATTTTAAAATTCATTCTAGAGTGCTATGGCTATGTTAAAAACACTAATTCTTAATCAAGGAGCTTTGGAAAAAATAGATTTAATAATGGTCTAATGTTTTTAGTGTCTTGTCCTGACCAGTTAGAAAATGCTCAAATCGTGTTTTTAGTTATATCTCAACTTTTTTAAATGGAACCAGGGTGGCTCATTAGCATATTTGGAAAAGGCCTTTTTTACGAATAATTTGATATCACACAATTGGTATTTCGAGTCAAATTTTCCTTACGAAACGCAAGTTATAATTTCAAATAAACCATATGCGAAAATGTCAAAAGCTGACATATGATATGTCATTCTATTCAGAGTGTTATCCTGTATCGAATAAAGTAAAAAAATACCGAAGGTGCGATTTAAAAATCAAAAGTTGTAGTCATTTCCGGTGAAAAAGGAAGTGACCGCAAAAGCTAGCCGAAAACAATTGAATACGTCAATCAATCCTAATTTATGTCATATACTAACATACCAAATCTCGTTTTTTTAACTGAAAAAATAAAAAAGTTATAGGGATGAGCCACTTTTGAGACGCACCCGGTATATTTCATATCAAATAAACTTTTAGTCACGTGACCGGCACAGCGTTGCTTCCTTTTACATATTTTCTTTTAATCAAGATATTTCAGGAATTACTAACGCTTTCCCGTTCAAAATATTTTAATATAGTTGCATTGACTTTTTTACGGCTATTAAGCTATCTTGTATACTTCGCACTAAATTTAACATTTGCATAAATCGTAATCATAATCACAGTCTTAATCATCGTAATCACAACGCACTTTTAATGTGCGTTTATAGAACATTTTCATATCTCCAAAAAATCCTATATGGGTATTTCACAACTACAAGAAAATCTACAAAATAAAATAGTTATTTTTTGTAAACACTTCTGCGTTAACCAAAACGGAAACTACTTGTCAGAAGTTAGGTTTACAGATATACAAATTTCCAAATTTGCCTACCGAACAAAAAAATGCTTAACGTTTCGGAAAGTTTTTTTTTATAGGAAGGCATAGACATTTTTTAACATTTTCATAATCATAATTTTTATATCCGTGAACTTGGGTAACATAATTAAAGGCTAAGTTCATGGTAGATGTCAACAGGTTTATAAGAAGTGGATAGTTTAACTTTTATGATTATGACTATGATTGTGATTACGACTATGTAAATGTTGTATAAACCCGGCATAACTTGCGCAATTATCTTAAAATAATGTATCATTTCTCAACTTTCAAGAAATCTTGAATTCAAGAAATCTTGCAAGACTCTTGAAATTTTTTGCATATTAAAGTCTTGTCTTGTCTTGAAATTCAAGACAAGAAATGTTGAAAGTCTTGTCTTGTGAATTTCTTGCAAGTCTTGGTCTTGCAAGACTTTTTCAAGACTCTTGTGCAACACTAATTATTACCTCAGGATTGTGAATCCCAAGTACTCATTTAAGGCTGAGTCGACCTAGGTACCCCAAACTATTTCTGTTTTATTAAAAATAGTCGGCTGATGAAATGCCGGCTGTAGGATTCGAACCCGCAACCTTGAGATTGGTATAGCAGAGCTGTACGCCACCGGACACCTCAAATACTAAAATATATAAAAAAAAATGAGTTTATATATTTATAGATATATTTATATACAGTTTGCTAAATAAATCACGAAAACAAGACTAAAAATAAAAAAAATAATTTAGCCTTTAACGAAAAAAGCTCCGTGGCTTTTTTGCATCTGAGTGTATAGGTTTTCTGAAGTCGGCCTTGCTCCTGCTAACATCGTAACTCCTCTCCTTGACGAAATCTCCTAAAATATTGGCATGCCAGGGCCAGTAAACGTAGCCGAGTATTATATGTAAAGGTGGAAAAAAATTAGTAACCAACCAATCTCAACGGGAATGTGTAGCTAATGATCTCCTATTTAACCCCTCAAAAGTCCCATTCGGTCCCAGTGGGGGAAGTTTGAAAAACGCCATCTTGGATTTTTTGTTTTTTTTCAAATATCTCAGTTAGCATAACTTTTTTCGAAAAACTAAAGATATGCTTTTGTAGAGAATTAAATTTAGAATATCTTACCTTCAATATTTTTTTTCTAAAATAAATATTAATAGAGATAGAGCAATTTTTACTATACGTTTTGTAAATTTTCCAGTTTTTTAAACCGGCAAAAACCAGTTTTAAAATCAGCTATAATTTTTGGCATTAAGAGTATAGTGTTAATATTAAGTGTTAATTTAAGAAATTAAACAATTAGAAAATAACGATTAAATATTATTTATTAAATAAAAATTATTGTTAAAAAATTATTATTAAATTAAAGTTATTAAAAAAATCATCCTGATCGTCATGTTCGTCCTCAGCTAAAATAGAAAAAGTTTGTACAACTGATTCCGTAGCACTAACCACACGTTGAAGAACATTTAAGACACAAGTTTTCTACAAGAACAATTTTAGAGCATTGACTCTCTTTGCAATTGCGAAAAATTAATTTTAGTAGGTCAGGAGGCGAAACATCTTCTGTTGATTGAATAGAGTGTCAGATTACCTTTTGATCTTTTCTTCCATCCATATTGTAAAGGATCTAACTTGTTACAATCCATTCATGAATCTAAAATATACAACTTATAACATTTCCTATAATAGATATATCTTTTACAGTTACCTGACAGTATGTCCTGAGTAAATGGAGTTTTGCAGTGAGTTCTCAGTTGGAGGCAAATTAGCTAAATTAAATGTAGTCTTAAGGGCCTGTCTTGATGTAATCCTATTGTATAGAGTGTGGGTCTCAGATGGTTAATATGTTTAATTGCATTATTGCTTTAATATCTCACTTCTGCGAGTGGGGTCCAAACATTACCCTTGTTGGAAAATCGGGCGATTTCACACTGCCGATGCCGATGCCGATGTCGTTTCCTTCGCTATGCAAATAGGCCTCGTCAATTGGCAATTCAATTTCGGGTATTTTTAATTTTCCCGTGTCTCGTGATGAATGGAGGATTAGGCCATTTGTTGCCGACAATTTATGTATGGATTTAATGATCAGTGTATATCATCGTTCAAATATAGATACCGATAATAAGAAAATTTATATCTCGGTATCCATAGTACAATACTAATATAAACACAAGAGTATCGTTTTTTTAACGTGAAAAAATAAATAAAAAAGGTATAGGGGTGAGCCAGTAATGAAATGAAATGAAAAATACCCGCTATATTGATAAACAAGTAGTATAAGACACCAGATATAAATCATCTGGTGATTTTTGACACAATATAATCAGCTGAGGCTGAGGCCATTATGAGATAAAAAATATAAAAATGCTGAATATAAAAAACTATTTAATATATATGTAATTAACTAAATCCAAAACAAAACAACAATAATTCATATTTTAAAAATTTCTTAACGACGCGCGACGCGCGACGCGCGACGTTAAAATTCTTGGTGTTCTGTACTTTAAATAATTTTTTCTTTTATATATTTTGTAATAAAAACAGTTTATTATAACAAATAGTATAATAATGTGGAAAAGACAATTTTCTTAACAACTTTATTCATTCAACATTAATTCATAGCGATTGAATCTATCCTGTTTAAATAATATTTAAATTTTACCACACTTTTTGTATGCTCTACAAAAGAGTTAGAAAAATCTATACTAATATATAAAATCCTTAAGTGACTGACATACTGATTAATGACGATCCTGCTCAAACCACTCAACGTAAGAAGCTCAATTTTGGCACACAGGTTGATTCTAGGGTGTAGAGGTTCGATAAGAAGGGATTTTTCGACATTCCAGTTCCAAGAGGGTAAACCACCCCTCAAATATTACAATATTTTTTATTTAAAAAACGGTCAAGTTTCCGAAAAAACGCTGAAACACGTATATTTTATTTTGTTTTTTTACATATTTTAAGATTTTTTAAAAATGTATACAGGGTGTTTCGAAAAATCTGGTCATTGATTAATCACGATCCTGCTTAAAGCGCTTGACGTAAAAAGGTGATTTTTGGAAAACAGATTGACTTT